>NC_056733.1:1228934107-1228979107 GCF_019279795.1 Protopterus annectens
TTAGTTTATACACTATACCTGAGTGAGATATTGTACCAAACACCTTAAACAGGTCCATGTAGGTGGTATACTTCTTTATTTACTTTTAGCTGCTTTTAGCAAGTGTATAAAACTGTAACCATTTCCATTTTACTGGCCAGGCTTCACTGCAGCTGAATATGCTGCCATGAATTGGCTAGCTTGTGTTTTCCTGAGCTTTATCTTACATTTATACCCTGTCAGACAATATTTATTCTCAAATAAGGTGATGATGTACATTTTGCCAATTCTCTAAAAGGGAGTTAAATGTTTTAATTTTAGTCAATGAATAAAATAGTGAGGACGGCATAATGATATATTTTCATAGTGAGTTGGCAATGACGTTATTAAATTAGCACCTCACTGGACACAATAAACTTTTACAAACATAATTTACTGTGCGCCCAGTTAGAATGATACTGTCCCATCGGGTTATCTGTTGCATACACAGCTATTCTTCAATCCTTCTGCCATAAAGGAATGAGCTGTTGTAAGTTTCTCTATTAAATATTACAAAGATGTTATTTTCTGTTACAGAACTTGGGCACTGTAAGACTGATATGATAAAGCAAATGGAGAAGTGAGAGGAAAATAATGTGTAAGGAAGATAAAAAATTAGACATTTGGAAACTTGAGAAAAATATAACTGCTTGCCTACAACTAAACTTATTGCTAAGTTACTTCTAAGTCATTACTAAGTTTTTACTTGGTGCAGTTTGTGCTAGTGTAGACACATCTTTGCAGTGGGGAATATTTACGGTATCTCAGAATGACAGAAACCACTACAAGACTTACCCCAGGATTCAGTAAACTCCGTGTAGGAATACTGTTATTCTTACATGGAGTGAATGGTGTCCATGCCCGCATCTCCCTCTCTACAGAGTGCCTTACATATTAATGAAGGCGCATTACTGAGATGTATCTGTGGACACGAACACTGACTGAGTGCTAGGGAGTGTGTTACAGTCCTCACAGAACTGTAACAAGCCCCCTGTACTGACAAAGTGCTGTACAGCACATTACAAAACAAAACAGTGTCTGCAGACACTGAAATAACTAAGTACTGAAATGAATGCAGGGGGTTTGTGGCAGTTATTGTCACACACACCCTGCACTGACAAAGTGCCGTATGGTACTTTACAAAACAAAACAGTGTCTGCAGACACTGAAATAACTAAGTACTGAAATGAATGCAGGGGGTGTGTGGCAGTTACTGTCACACACCCCTGCACTGACAAAGTTCCATATGGTACTTTACAAAATAAAACAGTGTCCGCGAACACTGAAATAAGTAAAAACAAGTGAAATCAATGCAGGGGATGTGTGACAGTTACTGCCACACACCCCCTGCACTGACAAAGTGCCATACAGCACATTACAAAACAAAACAGTGTCCTCAGACAAAGAAATAACTAATAGTACATGAAAGCAATGCAAGGGGGTGTGTGACAGTTACTGTCACACACCTCCTGCATTGTGAATGTGCTACACTACATAATTAAGTAAAATAAATAAAAGAAAAGAAATAAGAAAAAAAATGCTTTCCTGTGTGAAAGCTAAAAGCCCTGTGGTGGCATTCAAACTATACACCTACTACATAATAAGTTGTGACTCTAACCACTAAGCTAAGAGAGCTCCTTTACTTTTTCCTATACATTTATATATAGCTTCTTCTATAGCTGAAATTTGGGCAGCTCTGTTAGCTAATGGAGCTGTCCAAAATTTCAGCTATAGAAGAAGCTATATACAAATGTATAGGTGAAACTTGGACAGCTCTATCAGCTTAGTGGCTAGAGCCATGGGTTATAATGTAGGAGGTGCACAGTTTGAATATCAAAATAGAACATCTATCTTTTACATGGGAAAGCATTTTTATTTTTTCTTTATTTTTATTTAATGATGTAGTAATTAATATGTGTTAACCAGAGTAGTGTAGCTGGTCCAAATTCCCAGTGTCAGTGGAGATATAAGGTAAAAAAACCCATTTAAACACAAGTGTCCCATACAGTACAGTCACACCCCAAGGTAATGTAATGAAAGCACATAAGGGGTGGTCATGTAAATTATACAATGACTGGTCATTGATATTCCAAAATGAGCACACTAATTGTTCATCCAAATCAACATGCCCATTGTAAATCCTAGCATATACTAATGGAAAAAGGTCTGGTTGACCTGACTCTATTCAATTGCTATATACTGTAATTTTATATTTTTTTAACAAAAAAAAATGTAATCTGGACTCTACACATAGCAGAGAGAGACAGGGCAGAGAAAATACTAGGAAAATCAGGTACGCTATTCAAAACTAAAGACACGTACTTGATCTCCTTGTATTTCCTCCAGTCTCTCTCTCTCTCCTACCCCTAAACTGTCCGACATTTTATTTTTGTATTAAAAAAAAAAAATAGAAAACAAAAATGGAGCAACGGAGACCTTCTTTTCTGCATTGCTTCCTTTGCAAAGCACTGATGTCCTGGGTATGCATGGGAATGCAAGTCCCATACGCATGTGCAGTACATCAGAAAAAGCCCCTGGATACTGGAAAAATGTGGAAGGACAGCTCAACACTGGTATACAAAGACATTTGCTTAAGAAAAGTAAATATTTTCTCTTAAATAATGTCATTGTATAATAACAATAACCGACCCCGTGGTTGTTGTATAGTAAGATTTACCCACGGTTGCCTTTATTTAATCACTTGTGCTTTACCCTCGTGAATAAACCACAACTGTGGATAAATCTTAATATACTACACTAACACTGTCAGTTATTTCTGAAGTAAAATATATTCCCTTAATAATAATAATGCATCAGTAATGAGTAATTAATATTCAATTTTGGCTTCCTTTTTAAATGAAAACGTTTCTTTGTCCATAGCTCAGTTTTGCTAATCACTGCTAAGCCAAGCTAAGCAAAGCTATGGAACACATCATTGTGGACCTAATAAACAAGGATATAGGGAATCTCCAAACTCTGGATCCCACACAGTTTGGTTTTGTGAAGGGTAGATCATGCCTGCTCAACCTGGTTGACTTCTTTGAGTCAGTCACCAGAGCCGTGGATGAAGGCAAGGTGGTTCATACAGTCTACTTTGATCTGGACAAGGCCTTTGATACCATTCTCCACTCAGGAATCATAGAAAAACTCACTAAGCTAGGCATCAACCCCTTTATCACTAGGTAAGTTGCAAGCTGGCTCACAAATAGATCCCACAGTGTGAAAGTAGCTGACTCCAAGTCAGACTGCCAACTAGTCATGAGTGGAGTCCCACAGCGTTCGGTCTTGGGTCCTCTCTTATTAGGTATCTACTTCTCTGATGTCCAGGCCAACACGGAGGGGACTCTGGCTGACAAAGTTCACAGACGATTGCAAGTTGGGAGTTATTATTAACTCACCAAGTGATGTTGTCATCCTGCAGAAAGGCCTCACTGAGACCAATGACTGGTGCCAGAACCATGGCCTTAAGCTCAATGCCAAAAAATGTGTCATCATCCCCTTTGGGAAAAACTTGGTTCCCATGAATTACCACATCAATGGCAGCCCACTGAACACAGGAGGCATTATAAGAGATCTGGGAACACAGGTTGACAGCATCCTCTCTTTTGGCCACCACATTGCCACTGTGGTCAGAAAGTCCTTCTAGTAGCACATCTCATTACTAAGGGGTTTGCATCCAGGAAGAAAGAGGTCATTGTCTCCCTCTACTCTTCCCTCATTAGGCGAATCATTGAGTTCAATGCCCCATTTGGCATGTACCTCACTAGACACCTGCAACAACTGGAAAGGCACATAAGTACCTCACAAAAATGATCCTAGGCCTTAAACACTTGTCCTATATGGACCAACTCAAAAAAATTCCAACTATTCTCTGTCTCATATCGCCTACTTAGAAGGCGATCACTGCTTGACTTACAAAGCCATATCTGACTCAGCTTGTTAGAAATGCTACATCTAAAGAAATCCCAATCCCTCTGCACCACATGATCCGGAGACCTCAACCTCATTACCACAATCAACAGAACATGCTGGAGGGACAGGTTCATAACCCAGAGACTGCCCATGCTATGGAATAGACTTATCATACATGTCAAACAGAGCACCTCACTGGCCATTTTCAAAAGAAATCTTTATGAGTGGATGGGAACTAGAAAATTCACCCCAGGGATCACTCAAATGGCTCTACTAGACAGAGGTATTGGGAACTAATGTCAGGTGGCACGTTGCCAGGGTAATCCTAAGGGCTAGTCTTGTAAAGGCTCCAAGGCCATTAGCCTAGTACACGCCTATGAACCTATGAACCTATAAACAGGACCTGTCTGAGCAATACTTAGCAGTGCTCAGTCTGCTTAGCTGGCTTGAGCATTGCTAAGAAGTCCCATTCTAAGTAGTATTCAGCTCAGCTAAGCGAAGTTGCACACTAAGTACTGCTCAGCTCAGATTAGCAGGTTTGTGTACTGCTCAGCTTGGCTCATCATGTTTGAAAATGGTCCAATGGTGGCAAAGGGTGGGAATTTGGCCTTATTTAAACCACACAGGCAGGAATACTGGCAGGAAAGTGATGAGATTAAAACTACCAACATAATAATTGCAACAAAACCCAAATTAAAGGTCATGCTGCTAAATGCTAGGAGTCTAAATGTGAAACTGCACTCATTGCAAACAGTCTTAACCATGGAAAATGCTGACATCTGCGCAGTCACAGAAACCTGGTTCAAAGATGTGAAGAGCACCCCAGCCATACCTGGTTATTCATCCTAGCATACATTCAGACCCCAAACTGTGGGTAGTAAAGCCAAAGGTCATAGTCTCCCTATACTCATCACTCATCAGACCAATGATTGAGTACAATGCCCCATTCGGAATGTATCTGACCCGACACTTGCAGCAGCTGGAGAGGCCACAAAAGTTCACAAAAGGATAAGGGGTCTCAAACATCTGTCTATGCTGCCTGCCGCCCGAACTCCAGCTCTATTCAGTTTCACACAGCTACGCTCCAGAGGTGACCCCTAACATACAAGGCCATAATAAACCCAGATTTGATGAATATGCTTCACTCAAAAATCTAGATCCGTCAGAGCCACAAGGCGGGAGACTTAAACGACAACTAGCGCTATTAATAGGCGGCTGGAGATAGCAGATTCATCACCAAAGACTCCCTATGCTGTGGAATATAAAACCCAGTATATGTGAGGCAGAGCACTTTCGGCCTGAGCTTGAAGAGAAATTTGACCAATGGATGGAGATCGATAGATATATACCCCAGGGTCATACCTCAGCACACTGCAGCACATAATAAGCAAATAGTTCCCCAAATCATGGCATGCTAGTAAAGTGAAGTAAGTATGGCTACTATCACAAATGGGCTTGCCCGGGCAGAGATATAGCCCTCTATGAACCTATGAACCTAAAGGATGTGGAGTTTCAATATATATTAAAGACATACACACCTCCAGGCTGGTCAAACAGTATGATGCACTGGAGACACTCCAGGTGCAGTTAGCCATTGCCATGACCCCTATACAAATCATAGCTAGCTACTGGCCCCCAAATCTGACTCAAGATGCCCAAACAGCCTATCTAGACCTATTTAAATCTATCCAGATTCAACCCTTTACCCTGATCCTGGGTGACTTTAACTACCCAAACATAGACTGGAAATACTACTCATGCCAGAACACAAATGGCCAGAGATTCCTCGGTTTTGTCAATGCAAATGCTTTAGAACAGCTAGTCAATACCCCCACAAGAGGTGATAATATCCTGAACTTTGTATTAATCAACATGAGTAACCACTGCAGCATGCACCTCACAAAGCACATGCAGCAGCTGGAGAGACCACAGAGGTTCCTCACCAGGAGAATCCAGGCCCTCAAAAATCAGCCATACACAGATAGGCTAAAAGCCCTATCTCACCATTCTGTGACATGCAGACTCCTCAGAGGTGACCTCTGTCTGCCATACAAGGTCATGTCTGACCCAGCCCTGATGGAGTTGCTGCATATCTGTAAGACAAACTAAACTCATGCAACCTGCACGCAAGACCTTAACCTAGTCTGTGACATGAATAGAACTTGTTTGTTGGATATATTTGTGTCCCAAAGATGTGGCCGACTGTGGAATACAGTCCCTCTCCATGTTATGTAGATACATCCTAGGCCTCTTTAAGAGGAACCTAGATGACTGGATGGGAAACAGAACATATACCCCGGGGATCCCGCCTGTGTCCCTGCTGGACAAGGGAAGCAGGTGCTGACTTTGAAAGAACATGTGCAAAAGTCTTGACTAGGACTATAAGGGCCTCCAGACCATTAGCCTAGTATCATCCTATGAACCTGTTACCGTAGATGTTTGCTGTAATTATTTCAGACTGTCCTGCAGTGTTGCTTGAAATTATTCCCTGTGAGTCTGAACTCTGCAGTTACTGTATTGATTATTGTCTTGTTCTTTTATTAGTTATTGTTAAATATCGGTAAACCTTGTAATTGTGTCTAGTCTGTAAAGAACTAGGTAAGCTCTTACAGTACTTGCATGTGTATTCGGTGACACTGTATAGCCCACACCAACAGGCTCAGTCTTGGTCACACTTACCATTTGGCTAATAGGCACATCAGACAGTAGGATTCAGCACCCTTTGATAAGGGCCTTACAGTAGCTGATAAAGAGCTGGATTGTGGCAGTTGAAACTACCTTTAAGTGTGGCCAAAAGGGACCATAGCTGGTAAACCTGTTCCAGCCTTTCCCAGGAATGTGGGCTAGGACACAAAGCACAGGTTGGACAGAGAGAGTGATGGATGTTTTGGCTTGGGTGCTTTGCTGAGATGTTAACCATATAGCTGTGCCAGTGGGGAGTCTTATTGGGGAACTGGAGAGAGAGGGAGAATCCAGCCCCAGACTGACTGTGATATCTTTGTGCTCTGAAGGGTAATTGTATTTAACTGTATGTGTATTTGTCATCCTCCCATCGTACACATCCCTCACTAGTGGTAGTAGTGATAACTGAGGCTCCTTAATTACTGGGCCAGTGCAGGGGCATCCCACTGGCATTGCATACTGGTGGATACAGCTGGCATACCACATCATGTACCATCTTTGATCCCGTCTCAGACTGCCAATGTCATACAGGATTATTTCACAGATTGTCCAGGTCTCCCTAACCATTCCTGACATAGTCTGGCTATTTCAGTGTGTACCCCACACCTGTATCTGAACGCCTGACACCTATGGCTAGCATACCTGGAGAGTGTCTGCAACAGGACAGCAGGTTATAGGTACTAGTAGTTGGGGGATGCTGGCTCTGGCTCAGCAGGAGTGCATGCATACTGAGCATGCAACGTAAGGGAATGGATAGAGTACTAGATATTCATGTACCATTACTGTGTCCCCAGGGGTGTGGCATGTCACAGACACATTCTACAAACTCTGTGGACAACCATCACGTATTGTTCATCTAGTGTGCAGAAATACACATTTGTCTGTTAGGGGAGTCTTCATCTATCAGGTACCCATTTTGCAAACATCGGGGTACTACAGATGTCATGCACCTATGAGGAGGACACCATACACCACATATGCACCACTTACAGTTATTGTGTACCCCAGATGTTCCTGGAATGTCCACATGCACCTGTAGTAGCACTCACCTATTTGTCAGATGTAGGTGGATGACATGTTATAATAATGTTGCCCATAGGGGACACACAGCAGTTGATAGCAGTGATATCTGTGGATACATAACACAGTCTGTCACAGCAGTCAGGCCATGTCTGGTAGTCCTGGTACCATCTCAGGTTACTAGGCTATGAACTTTGAGCATACATATGCCTAGCCCACATGTTAGCACATGGGTATGTAAGGCAGCAGCTGATGTCCCCATCCAACAGGGATATAGGTGGTATCCCAAGGGTGTATGTGCTGTTAACCATCCAGCTGATCAGGTTACACCTGCAAATGTTTATGTAGCTACTCTGCCTGATGTGGACCGGGTGCCCATTCCACTGTAGGTTGCTTGTGAGCTGTCCACAAGGTAGTCTAGGTCACTCACTGGGTTTTTTGTGTGTGTGTGTGTGTGTGTGTGTGTGTGTGTGTGTGTGTGTGTGTGTGTGTGTGTGTGTATGTGTTACTACAGTGGAGCATGACTTGCAGTTGTGTAGCAGTGATAGCAATGTGGGATCTGTGATTGCTGTGCATGCCACAGTAACATAACCCCTGGGGAGCATGTATGATACTGGGTAGAGGGTTGGCATTATAGCCTAATACCAAGACAGGCCATTCAGTGTCTACATTGGAAAGCATGTTTATATTAATGTTAATTTTACATTTTTATATTAATGTTACTTTTATTTACCATTGTAGTTACTGACATTTGCAAGGAACATGTGCCAGACATCAAAAAATATAAACCGGATGCATTTAATGTTCGACCAAAAGGTCAAGTTTAAGCATAGCTGAGTGGTTTTGCAGAGTGTGGCATGGTGCTCAGCAATGCTTAAATGAAATATGAGGTATATACAGCAGTCTAACAGCAGATCCTCACTGGCTGAATGATTAGGGCACCGGCACTTGTACATTAGGTGCACAGGTTGAATTGTGACCATTCAGTTTTTTACACGTTATACGGAAATGTTGTAAATGTTTAAGTTGTTTTGTATATATTACAATGAAGTAACATTACTGAACAATAAGTTACAATACTGTTGTATATACCTAAGCAGTAATCACCCTGCTATACAAAGTTAAGGGCAGCAACAAAATAACCAGAGCTGGCAAGCATTACACCCAGGACCTTCTGCACCAAATTCAAAGGATTGCACCAGTATGCCAAATCAGTTGTGGGCATGCAGTGTTCCTTTTAAAATATAACATGCAGTGCAGTGATGTAACATTAGGGAAAGAATATTCCCCTGACAATTATTGAACCCATGACCCAATGCAGCAAAATCAGAGCATTACACCATTATGCCAAATCAGCTGTGGGCATTTAGTGTTTATTTTAAGATATATCATGCATTGCAGTGATGTAACATTAGGGTAATTGTATACCCCTAACAAGTATTAAACCCAGGACCTTCTACATCAAAGTCAGAGCAACACATCAATAGGCCAAATCAGGTGTGGATACTTAGTGCTTATTTTTAAATTATAACTTGCAGTACAATGATGTAGCTTTAGGGGAACAACTACATCCCTACCAGGTCTTAACTTCAGGACCCTCTGCACCAGAGTCGGAGCAATACACCACTACGACAACTAAGCTGTAGAGAATTACCCCCGTTCCTGTACATATATCATAAGTGACAGTGATGTAACAATAGGGATGACATACATCTCCACCAAATATAGAAACCTGAAACATCTGAACCAAAGATCAGTGCAATACACCAGTAGGACATCACACCTCTGGGGAATTGCCAGTGTTTGTACCAAGACAACCAGATTCCCAGTGACAGAATTTCCACATATAATGGCATAAATGACAGCTTACTTGGGCCTGTGATGCAGACACCAACCCAGTACTCAGTCAAATAAATGGTAATGGATGTATGGGCTGCCTATGATATCAGGTACACCTGACAACTGCACAGACTGTTGCAGAATGTCCACATCTACTTATGGCATGGTTGTTGTCAAACCTATTCTGCATGCTGAAGTACTGGCAGATCAGTGCAGCTTGACCTTACAAACTCATGACAGATAGGTAAGTGTCATATGACATAGACATCCAACCACATGTCCATGCCAATCCTGTGTAATACATAGTATGCATGCACATATATCCTGCAAATACACCTCTCATAATAATGACTTAGTAGCTCTATCTGTTACATTCCTAGCATGTTTCACATCTGGACACCCACAGTACAGGGCAACAGTCCAGTGTGTTGCACAACATTTACATGTTTGTCAATACAACATATAAATAAATGAGCCTGAAATGTCCACCAGAAATGGTTGCTGATAACACAGTCACTGCCACCCACAGGAGCACATCAAAGGCCGTGAGGATGGGATACATATCACAAATATGTATATGTGTCCTAAATGTCCCCTACCACTCACTGGATGGCACTGCTACTTAACATACACACCAGAGCTCATACCACACCTGGACTGTTATGGGTACACACACCCTGGCCATGCTGTGACACAAGAGCTGACATTGCCCCCTCACTGACATATAAAGCATACAATACCTCAATGTCACCACACTCCCTATTAGGAGTCCTGGCCAGAATCCAGCAGCTGTGGTCTGTTACACATGCAGAAGTCTGTCCAGCTAACTGCTGCTGACCTAACATAGCTCCCAAACACCTACAGCAGGGCATCCACAACAGAACCATACATAAAAAGTTGATGGAGGAATTCTCAGGTGACAGGGATAAGTGTTGCAGTTTCTCCCTACAAACATACCCAGCTGATATACCAGTATCAACTGCAACAGCATGCACATCCAGATAGAAAAGATAAATGATACACACATCTGCCTGTCAGCTCGCTGACCCCAACCACATTGCTAAACAGTACACTGCTACAGAATCTGAAGGTCTGTTAACAATGGGCACACATAGCATGAAGCACTGTGGAAATAACACATCAATCCATACATTGTACAGTATCTCTTTATACCCTTTATGATGCTGTAGCTCCCACACCTTGATAATATCCTACAAACAGGGCAGTAAAAAGGGGGAGGCCTACATGAAGCCCTTAATTATAGCACAGTGTTGCCATGCCATTGGCTAATGATAATGCAACCCATCTGTTTGAGATGCTAGTAGCAACTGGGAGTCACTGATTGCTGCACAGGCAATCACCTGTTCCTGAGCATTACCTACAGAAGACAAACAGCTGGCTATGGTAAACAGCTCTGACACCTTCTTCTTGAAGACAGGCTGCCATTTCCTAGGAGACCACCACTTGATTTCTTCCACAAAGGAGTACAGCAGTATACCAGGTATGTCACACAATTACACATGGAATTGAATGCATATTGGGGATGCAGACATGGGATATAGGAATCTCAAAAGTAAGTTTCAACAACATTTAATGCAATGGCATGTTGCTGTTATTCTGCTGTCCAGCAATTATGGTGATCAAATATGGCTCTGTCAGCATTGACATATATCATACCTCTGGCCCCTGAGTCACCACAATTGTCAGCTTACATATCACTGATACTGGAATTTCTGTTGTATAATAGTGACAGTAAGTAGTGGTCGATACAGCTGGCATATCAGATCATGTACTGTCAGTGAGCCCCTCTCAGTATCTGAATGTCATACAGGCTTAGTTCAAGGATTGTCCTGATATCCATGAACATTCCTGCTGTAGTCTTTCTAGGTCCCTGTGTACTCCACAGCTGTATCTCATTTCCTGACACCTATGGCTAGCATACCTGGTGACTCCCTGCTGCAGGACAGCAGGTCATAAGCAGTAGTATTGGGGAAACACTGGATCAGCCTCAGCAGCAGTGGGCACGTAGGGGCCATACAATGTAAAGGAATGATTAAAGTAGCAGATATTAATATACCATTGATGTGTTCTGGGGGTGTGGCATGTCACACACACATTCCTCGAATACTGGGGACAACTATCACGTATTGTGCAAATGCTGTGTAGAGGTCCAAATTTGTCTGGCAGGGGGGTCTACATCTATCAAGCACATGTACACATTCTGCAGACATACAGGTACCTCATATATTGGACACCTACCAGGAGGACACCCCACACAAGATATGCAGTGCCCTCTGTTATTGTGTAGCACAGATGCTGTTGGCATGGCCTTGTGCACCTGTAGTAGCACTCACCTATTTGTTGGAAGTAATCCAGATGACATGCAACTGTAATGTTGCCCAAAGGGGACACACAACCGTCGATGGCAGTGATGGGTGTGGACACATACAACACATTCTGTCACAGCACCAGGCCAAAACTGGCATCCCTTGTACCATATGAGGTTACGTGGCATATGGTCCCTGGGCACCCATATGCCAAGCTGGCTGTTAGCCCATGTGCATGCATGCCAGTACCTGCTACCCCAGTCCAACAGGGACAGAGGTTCTATCCCAAGGGTGTATGTGGAGTTAACCATCCAATGATGCAGGTTCCGCCTGCAATGCTGTTAACAGATAGCCTGCCTGATATGGACAGGGTGACCATTCCACAGTAGGGTTTGTGTGTGGTACACACATGTGAGCTGCCAACAAGCACACTGGGTTGATGGCGTGTGTGTGTGTGTGTGTGTGTGTGTGTGTGTGTGTGTGTGTGTGTGTGTGTTTGTGTGTTAACTCACTGGGGCATGAGTTGCACCTGTGCAGTATTCCCATCATTGTGGTTTCTGTGATTGCCTTGCATGTCACACTGAGCTCACCCCTGTGGATTATGTACGACACTGGACAGACTGTTGGCCTTATAAGTTAGCATTCTATGGTAGATGTTTGAGGCCCTGGTATTGCCTGGTGGGGAAACTTATTGATGTCCCCAGTTGCTGCATGTGCTGTGTGATGTAATTGATAAACAGGGAATCATAGACAAAACAGGGCCTTATTGGGGAGAATACATGGGGTGTTTACACCCCATGTCCCCTGATGGTATGGCCATATGTATGTCTTGGGCCATGTAGCAGCATTACCTTACAACAGATGCAACCTTGTAGTGATGGCAGTGGCCTCTGTACCAGATACCTGTGTCCACAGATCCCTCACAACTGATTGCATCATGCCTAGGATGTATTTAGTACTGTGATAATATGTGTGGACATCACTCTCCTCAAAGGGGTTGACAATGGATGTTGTGGTATGCAGCCTGAGTACATGTGTCTGTTAGCAGTCCTGTATCTGTGTGAGAACCACCTAGGCAGATGTCCACATCATTAGGAAATCTGGAGACAGCATACAGCATGCAGTCATCTGCAGATATGGTTGGACATGGAGTAATAGGTGCTCCCTGCACCTCAGGGGTGTACATCACACATAACAGAGGGCAGTACACAGAACAACAGGTTACTCCACTAGATATGGGTAAACCACTTGGGGAGGATTTTCCTATGTGGCGTAGGTGGGTCATGTCTGCATCCCACTGTGATACCCCTGTGGTAACATATGGTGTGATGTATACATGTAAGTGTTATATCTTTAATGGGTAGGTGGGTTATGCCATCACAGGGTTTGTCCAGGTCAAGGTAGGTGGTTTGTAGTTTCACCCCATGTCCCTGCATATGTGACTGTGTCATACAGGCCAACCGAGTGTAAAAGACATGACCCCTTCCTGGACAATGCCTAACTGTCAGTGATAGAGTGTGTGCAGGTCACCAATGTCATGGCTAATGGGTTCCAATATAAACTGTGCCATGATCTTGCAGAACAGATTAGTTAGGCTGCATGGTGTATCATGTGACTGAGGTGTGTACACCACACCATACTCTAGAGGAGTGACAGTACTCGTCCATCAAATGGAAGAGACAATGGCAGTGGGAAGCCCTACTTTGAATACAGTACCATATGGTGTTACAAGGTTATGGTTTGGCCCATGTAGGATGCCCCCTGTGATGTGGTTGTGTCCCATGGCATTTGCATACCATGCCATTCAGCTAACAGTGGTGAATCATTCCCCACATTTAAGAGACAGGTGAGTTTGTGTGAACATCCTGATGTACTGATGTTGAAGAGAGGGAGTGGTGCCTACACCGACTGTGTCAGTCATCCAGTATGCCATACCAACAGCACTGGTATAGCTGGCATCCATGACCACCACAAGTGAGCAGATGCAGGTGCACCCTGTGCTGTTGCTGACATATGTGCAGTAGGGGAGAGGACTGTCTGTAGTGGATGTAAAGTAAGCTCATTGTTTGTGGTGCAGGTGTGCAGGACTGATCCCATTCTCACGTACACGCTACGGTGAAATTGCTCCAGAATGGGCAACTGCCCCTACTTTGTGATAGACAGTGGTATGTCCTCCCTGTTATGGACAGTATGTATTGCAGATGTCCACCAGAAAGGTGTATATATCCTAGCAGACAAAGGTGTATACCTGTAGTGTATTGTATACTACATGCATCTATAGAAATGCACATATAGCACTTGTGTGTATGTGTGCCTATCGCTGCAAGTCTTTGATGAGGTGTTGGGGGCTGTGTGGCTATGTATACACCCTCCCAGGAGGATGTACTACACGTTGGAAGTGTATGTATGTCTGACAGTAGCTAGACGGGTATTGTGGGAGATGGTGAGTGCAAACGTGACCACTTGATGTTAGTGTTCTCATAGATAATGACACTGTATGTATGCTACATTGGTAACCTCTGTTGTATATTGTCAACTGCACTACACCTTCAACTCATGTGGGGGTAGCCCCTGCCTGCATTGAGGTGTTTGTAATTGGACTGGTGACATCTCTCCAGGCAGCTGTGTGCTGCCATGGGTATGCCTTACAATGCATGTTACAGTAATTAAAGTGACCCAGGTTCAGGGTACAGACATGACTTCTAATATAGTTTATGATGCCCATATAGGCAGAATGGGATTACTGGTCACATGTGGTGGCCGTCAGCTAGCTGTCATCTGCATAGGTGTCTGCTGTTAGTGGTGAACAACCCATATAGTGTCCCCAATGCATCTTACTGGCTGTACAGAGTGGAGGTATTTATGTGTCTCATATTTACTGAAACACCATGTGCCATGCCATTACTGGCTTCCCCTTTATGTCCTGAATGTATGATTGGCTGCTTGACCAGGTAAGGCTGGGATGATCTATGCAGCTGTGAACCATGGTGTTTGTGATTGCACAAATGTCTGCAGTTCCCAGGGTTAAGAATGCTTGCAATGAGGTCTGAGTAATGTATACACCTCTACCATCTAGCAGCATGGCATTCAATGTGCGCTGCACTGACAGTTGTATGTTGGTATTGATTACCTCTCCACAATTAATAATGGGGTCGCCAACAACAATGCCAGACCCATGAAGACCTGTGGAGGCATATGGAGGCCATCACTTGCAGAGCATCGTGGTGTGTTTATCATATCATCCCACAATCACAGGTACTGGTACACTGGGAATATCACACAATGAAAGGGGCACATGTTAAGGCCAACCATTGCATGATTGAATTGCACCATCTGTCTGGGTGACAGTAGAATGCTGTTTAATGCTAGGCACATACCTACCTAGGACACATAATCAGTGTGCTCACTCCTGTCTCACTGCATATAGTCCAGGACTGTACATGTTATGCCAGGAACACCTACAGGTATTGTGACAGACTCATGACAATACCTGTTTGTGATGGACAGTGGTGCGTATGCAATATGGTGGAATATGTCACCTGCCTTAACCTTGATGCAGGTGAGGACGGTTTGCATGGTATTGTGTTTGACAGTGCTTTCCTGAAAAGTGCACCCTGTGGTAGACAAACATGTTTCTTCGGCAGATAAATTTGCTGTCTCATATGTGATTCTGGCCTGTTGTGCTGGTAATGCTTACAGAGTTATGCTCACATATATGGGATAGATGTTGAAAGGCTGAGCATAACATTGCCATCTAGGTATGCCACATCCCACCTGTGTTAAACCTGTCAGATACAGAGTGGGGTGGTACTGAATCTGGGATATCTGCATGCAGCAGGTGTTGAAGGCCATGGATAACATTTCTGGGTGTTAACTTAGACTTTCCACTTGCTGCTGCTGTCTGGATAGGTACATTCCAGAATGGCCATACTGATAATGTATTGTAGTAATGACTGAGAACTTAACAGAGGTAATGTCTACCTTTTTCCTGGATACAGTCCCTTTACCAATGTGCTAAAGCATGTACAAGCCTTTTCTGACTGCTGCCACTGCTTGTTGCCTGAATGTGACAGTGTTATCCTCCTGAGTACCATGGTCTGTCAACACTGCCTGTCTGTAAATAGTGCAGCTGTTTGATGTGAGACAGTGTGGCCATGTCCATGAGAAATGGTATGTTGGTACTATTGTCTGCATTCAGCTTGAGTCCAGGAGGTTTGCACCCACTGTATGACACCACAGCAGTGTGTTAAAGGCAGTTTGTGTGTCTATGACAGACAGCACAGTATGTACAGTGGACACAGCTTTAAACAGTACCTACATATGTGAGTGGTGGCAGTTAGCATTCATGCCTACATACTTGTGGGTCATTGGGTGCAGCAGCTAATAACAGGACCTCCACAGGTCTACATATTGCACACACATATGCAACACAGATTGGGTTCACCATTTTATCAGATGTGGACTGTGTTACATGCCTTGCAAAGCTGAGACAGTTGCAAGAATATATCACATCCATGGGAAGTGCAACTGACAGGACTTCCCTGGGTTTGCTAATATGACATCTTCTTGGAGTCACATTAACTTTGCTTATGCTATTCATAATAATACAACTAGTAGGCAATGTGAAGGGTATGTTTATTGTCCTACACTCTGGGACTTCTGTATTGCTTGAGTAGTTGTCACAGATGACACATGGCCAAATATGGACTGCAACCTGCAGGGTAGGATGCATGGCGGCCATACCTCTCTCCTCTACATATTGTTGCAAAATGTCCTGATGTTTGCCACATATGCTTGTTCCATTCCCCATGGCATTGTGGTTTTGTGGCATATATGTGGCAAAATATGACAGAGTAACATTAAAGAATAATGATCGTATATTGTCAGGTCAGAACATGTAACTTTCAGGGGATGCATGACAAAGCACACGTTGCTATGCTGTCTACTTTTTATGTGTGTTGCAGCAATATGAAAACCTTGAGCCTAATATTTGACCTTTGTGCAACTCTTCTGTATGGCTTTATCCAGGTGTCCTTCTATGATGGTTTGAGAGGTATGTTGGTGGCCCTAACACAGTCACAGCACTGCAAGGGGATATACATACATACACACACACACTAACCATGTACTACAGTTGTTGGGAGTACAACCCCTACCTGGCAAGTTTTACATATGTTGTTGCTATATACATGATGCAGCCACCACAGGGCCATATTGTAGGTGTGCCTGCCACTACTATTCAGGTAGTTGATATATACAGGTAGTGTAAGGATTGTCACTGGGGGTTTGCAAGGCCCCAATAATGTTATAACTATCTCATCCACACACACAATGCTGCATGTGGACATGCATTGAAACACACATGCACACAGAGTGGGTACTTTTGTGTTTAGAAGACTTACCTATCTAGTTCTGTACACTACATACCAACATAGGTATTGCACGTGCAACAGTGGTATTGATGTATAAACTGTGTAACTTTGCTTCTAAGGTGGATGACATCTATAGGCCCTGAATAGGTTGTCAATGTGAGAGATAACAGGTTGGGAAAGGCACACTAAATGGTATAACCATCACACACAAACACACACACACACACACACACACACACACACACACACACACACACACACACACACACACACACACACAGGCATGACAGCCACACTGCTACAGGGGATATGCATACACAAATGCATACACTCACACAGCTGGCAGTATTCAGATTATAATCCCTACCTATCTAGTTGTCTGTACTATAGTGCTACATAACTATCACATGTGCCATGGTGATTATCTGCTGAGACATGCCTCATAATGTCGTACACCAATTAACTTGGACAAAGCATTCATTAATTGTGGGATACACTTGCAAAATATATGGACACTTTTCACATATGTCTCTTACATACCTAGACAAACGATAGGGTAACAGGTTTTGCACCAGCATGAACTTTAAGTAGGGTATGACATATGAAATGCATATGTCTATCAATATTTCTGATGTCAACCCTCAATTATTTCACAATGATTTGACAGAAAACCCCTTTTGTATGAGACATGGACCACATATATGTGGCAAACATCTGGTCATTTTGCAATAAGTTATACAGTGGAATTGTACAGCCTACAGAGTTTAAAATGGTGCATCTAAGGTGGATGACATCGACATGCCCTGTGATGTAATGGCATGGGGAAGGGGTCAATAGGCCTCAAAACAGTATAACCAATCTCCACATGGATTATGCATCTCACACACACACACACACACACACACACACACATATATATATATAATATATGCACACACACACATATATATATATATAATATATATATATATATATATATATTATATATATATATATATATATATATATATATATATATATATATATATATACACATACATACACACACACACACAGTTGCTACTATTGGGATTCAAACCCCTACCTATCTAGTAGTATGTACTATAGTGCTATGCATGTATTGCAAGCGCCGCAAAGCTTAAATATCTAAAGCGTGTTCAAAGGTAGCTTCTAAGGTAAATGACATGAGCAACCCTTGTAAAGTAGGGCAATGGGGGTTTACTGGGTGGAACAGGCCTCAAAATGGTATAGCCTACAAACACCCACACAGATACTCAGACACCCAGATGTCAGAACGAAGATTAGAACTTCTACCTATCTAGTGGTATGTACTATAGTGCTACATACTTATCGCAAGCGCCATAAAGCTTAGATGGTTGAAAAGTGTTCAAAGATGCTTTTAAGGTGAATGACATCAGCAGCCCTTGTAAAGTAGGGCAATGAGGGTTTACTGGGTGGAGCAGGCCTCAAAATGGTACAACCCACAAACACAGACTCCAATGCAGACATGCGCATACGTGCACACACACACACACACACACACACACACACACACACACACACACACACACACACACACACAGACACACAGACAAACACACACACACACACACACACACACACACACACACACACACACACACACACACACACACACACAAACACACTCAGACACACACTTGCCAGTACTGAGATTAGAACCCATAACAATCTAATTAAATGCACTCTAGTGCTATGCACTTATTGCTAGCACCATGGAGCTTTGATGGCTGAAGACTGCTTAAAGGTGCTTCTAAGGTGAATGACTTCAGCGACCCTTGTAAAGTAGGATAATGGGGGAGTTTACCAGGTAGAGCAGGCCTCAAAATGGTATAACCTACAAACACACACACACAGACTCAGATACACATTTGTTAGTATGGAGATTAGAACCCCTACCTGTCTAGTTGTGTGTATTATAGTGTTACGTATTTATCACAAGCGCCACGAAGCTTAGATGGCTGAAAAGTGTTCAAAGGTGCTTCTAAGGTGAATGACATCAGCAGCCCTTGTAAAGTAGGGCAATGGGGGGTTTACTGGGTGGAACAGGCCTCAAAATGGTATAACCTACAAATACAGTTTGCTGGTACTGGGATTAGAACCCCTACCTATCTAGTTGTACCTATTATAGTGTATGTACTTATCGCATGCACCAAGTGTTTTACGCATTTGAAGAGTGTCTGCAACTGCTGTTGGGGTGGATGACATCAGTGGCTGCTGACAGGTAGGCCACTATTGTGGAGGACACTAGTATCAGGGCCATTAAGTGGGTGACCATTACATAGACATAGGCCTATTTGGTGTGTGTATACAGATGTAAGTGTAAATGATACAGAAACACACACAAGGTAGGTGATGTGAGAGTACAATCTATACATCATTAGTATTACACAATGGAGCTCACCAAACTACTTGCACATGTCACTGCTTACAATTGTTGTGCAAATGTCTCCACCAGTACATCACTCTATGGCTTTCAGGGTGCCTGTCTGTCACTCTCACTACACCTTTTTCTTTCTCTCTGTGTCTTTCAATCTCTCTCCCTGTCTCTGCCCGTCTATATTTATATATATATATATATATATATATATATATATATATATATATATATATGTTACCTATAGGTATGTATGTATATGACACTATGCAGATGCAGATGTATCTTATATATGCCACATACAGATAGATAAGAGTAATCCTGTGCAACAGGGGTGGGGAGAGATAGATAACTTGTACAAAGCTGTCTGCATACAAAGGCATACATGGACAACACAGTTCTATAGTGGGATGTGTGTTCAGATATTGGGGGAAATTGTCTAAGTGTAGGAGCATGCCCAGTATGATCTTCAATAGTAACAGTAGTAGTCCAGTCCAGAGCTACATGTACTCCGGTCCAGGCTTTTGTGTGCTACAGTCGATATACTGATGAACCTATGTAAACAGTCCAGACACTCAGTGATATAGCGGCTGCAGGATCTCCTGGCTGTATGCTACCCTTATTAAGTGATTCATATACTGGGGTGAGTACAGAGTGCATTGGACTGAACAAAGGTTTCCATAATATGTGTGGTATATTCTACATAGCACTGTGATTTCCTGGCATGTCAGTGGCAGATTGGTCTAGATTAATGTGAGGAACCACTGACAGACATTTGTTTACTGACTCCATACAGTGCAGGGAAACTATAGTACTGCATGAATTGTTCTAGTGTGCAAAATCTACATTTGTGTGGTCATTGCTTCCCTTCCCCCTTATATGAGTCTCTTGGTCCTTGTGTATTGCAGTCACAGGCTTTGTCCACACTTGCCACTGTTATGTATTTGTAGTTAAGGTCAGACTGGGGTAGAAGTCATAACCTCATGCACGGGGTTATGGACTTCACACCTCTGACTGTACATGTTTAGCAGGTTGCCCATCCTTGTGACCCATTCATCTGCTGTGGTCCTCAGATGGTATGTGTTGCACTTTTACTATAAGCCTACATGTTGGCTATGGCTGTCAAACTCTTACAGACACACATCTGGACAGGCACATAGATGACAGTTGTACACAAGTCCAGACATGGGGACAAGGGTCTTAATATTTCTGATCCAAACGTAGACAGTTTGTAGAAGGTTTTTGTATTAGATTTCCTTTTCTTATGGGTATGAGGTCTGCTTCTCAACTGTCTCTAATTGATGTTTTCATATCAACCATTTTTTTACAGATAGTTTGCCAGGAAAATGCAAAGTTATGGCAAGCACAACTGATATAGGAGGCATAGTTGTGGACATTCTGTGAATCCCTATAATTCCAAGGGTATGGATGGTGCCCACTGACTTGTTGTCAGTACTGACACAGTAACATGGAAGCCTTTATATCCTGGCAGTACACTGACCTGTCTCACCCTGCTGTTGTACTAGGCACCATGTACGGTACTCAGAGCTATGTACTATCCATATGTGTGGCCCCCTGTCCCTCTACCATCCAGCTTTCCTGACGTAACATACATTTCTTCTGGACAGTTTGTATAACTCCTACTATAGGTGTAGCTGACATGCAGATTTGTTGCCATGGTCAGTCTGGAGCCATGGACCCTGACAACCACAGTCCTATAGTTAGACCAGTAGGTCACAACAGCCACCAGTAAGTGCTGTGTATTTCCTGATACTATTAACTACAATCATACAGAGCACATTGACCCCTGCATATTATAAAAGTGGAACAAGGTATCAAGTTGATTGTGACAGGCCTGGGAATGTGTGGTCTGCTGCTATTACCCTACAAACATACATGTTACTGCAGTTCTATGTGAACATGGGTATGTTGAGGGGGGCATACCGCTCAACTGTACAGATCTTTAGTGGCTGTCTAGATTTTAGGCTCATATTTTTGGTTCCATTCTTCATTACACATGTGGTTGTATGTCAAATATTAGGGAAATCATTTAAGACCGAAGTTAGAAAGTTATGACAGCCATTTGAGTTTCAGACTTCTTGTCCACACTACAGAGAAGTCATGCTACTGCAACAGCTGTTATTGCATCAACTTTCAATGATTGTAACAGCAATCTTTATGGCATGTGCCTGTTTTTCAGCCTTTGTCACACATTTCTTGATGGCTTTGTACAGCTTTCCTGCTGTTGGAGGTTTGGACCTATGTATGGGACTCCAACATTGACATCCATGCATTTATCCTATGACCCCACTGTTTGTAAGTCCCTCACATAGTACAGGGGATTTTGCTGGCACAATGCCTACTGCATATTGTGTGGTGGTCAGAACCTGGCAGTGCGCGCCTGTTGCCCCACATAGCTGTCCATTATCTGCTGCAATCCCAGTGACCCACTCCATTCCCATGCATACATGCAACAATACCATACATATGCTACCACAGTGTACTATGCCAATCATTTATTGCTAAGCAGGGTGACTTACCCTGCAGCAGCAGCAGTTGCAAGGGCAGTGCTGCAGGGCTGACTCTATCAGATCCACACAGTATACAGCCTATACATGGTAATGTATAGGTAGTGTGATGTATGTGGCATCCTTTTTACTGTGTGTGCAAGTCGGAGAGTGGTGTCAGTCCCTGGGTCCCTAGGGTGTCAGTATATGTGCTATGCATTGCCTCTTTGCCAAGGCCAGGGCATACTGGGAATGCCTACATCTGCCTACAGGGACAGGCTGAGGGGGTTCCTCTTCCAAGTCCTGCTGTGCCTGTGTTGACCTTGGCACTGGTGGGGGGGGGTCTGTGTGTCCATTACCTGTGAGGTCCCTGCCACAGCTGTTTCCACAGAATCATATTGTGTAGCATGGCACATACTGTGAACATGTGTGCATATGTGGCTGGGGAGTACTGCAGAGCTCCACTTGATATGTCAAGGCAGCATAACCATGACTTCAGAATCCCAAACACACTCTCTACAATGTTCCTAATTTGTATGTGTGCCTCATTATGACGTTGTTTAGTGTTTGTGTGTGCATTTCCGATTGGTGTCATCATCCATGGTTCCAGTGCATAGCCAGCATCACCAATAAGATGGCCGTACTGGATGTCCCCCTTGGCAAATGTCTGGTACAGCTGTAAGGCATGCCAGATGTGGGAGTTTTGATAACTGCCAGGGCTGCCAGCACACAACATTGATGATAATGCCCTGAGTATTGCACATAACCTGGCAGTTGATGGATGATAGCCCTTGCAGTTGACGTAGACTCTACCTTCTTCACCACGTGGTACTTTGGTGTGCACATGGGTGCAGTCTATGGCACCCAGTACCTCTGGGTAGTTTGCTACATGGTAGAAGATAAGTAATCTCCATGGTATCCCCAAAGTCTCAAAACAAACCACTAAAGTGTAGTGGGTCCAAAAACAAAACAGTGTAACAAACTTCTCTGTGTGGAAGATTTCCAGTCCATATATTTCTAGTTAATCATTGTATATTAATCAGATCAGACAATAGCAGTAGAAGTAGCGAACTTAAACTCAAGTAAAAAAATATATATATATTAATAGAAAATATATAATTGTACAGCATTACTAAGTATTCAAAAGTAATCTAAGCAAGGCAGGCAGTCTGTTTCCAGTCAAAAATCCTTTGCTAATTACACAGACAAGCGATCCAGGTAAAACAAAAATAGAGTAATAATTTCCTCACAAGCTTTCTAAATATATATATATATATACTTTTTATCAGGCATGGGAGTGGTTTATTGTGCTGTTAAACAAAGTGTTATTTGTACACATGTTAAATTCACATCCCTTCCCCCATCAGTGTGACATTTGAGCTGGTCCTGCCCTACTTAGTAGCTGTCATAACAATATATAACCATTATGTACTTTAAATAACATTTATAATGATGTGGTACCTCTTATTTAACCAGATTATTAAGTAGAATATTAAGTCTGTGATTTTATCCAAGACAATATATTACATGGCTGGAAATATATCAGCCTTAGTTCATTTGGCAATCAAAAATTATACATAAATATATACATATACATTTTGCATGTAAATATACATTTCTATTTTCATAACCTATTGTTAACAAAGATCGCTTCCGTCTTTCTAGACTTCTTTAGGTCTGTGTACAAGAACCCTAAAAACAATCTATAAAAATATGTATAATTGTATAATTAGTTAGTATAGTTATCACACATAATTTTGAATAAAGTGGAAAAAAGAACCAGAAAAAAATAAAAAGAAGAAAAAATGTATATATGATGATGGAAACAAAATATACACTTAAATTACAACTGATTTAAAACGGTATTTAAAACCAACTGGTAGAATAAAATAAAATAAAATACAATTAGTCATGTAAACAATGTGGCAATTTTTTAAGTTCCAGTGCACTTTTTATTGAACAGTAATAGTTTAGTCCAGGCTTCCTAAAAGAATTCAGCTTTAATTGCCACATGAGTTCATGTTTCTCCAGAATATTCAGGATGTCTCCTTCAAGATCACCCATGTCTATGTGATCCAGGATCTGGAACTTAAAACCTGTGTGTCTTTTATGAAAAGAAAGGTGTTTGGCTAGTGCATTATTTTTACATCCAGAGCGGATTTCTGACAGATGACATGAAATCCTACGCTTGAGTTTATTTACAGTCTTGCTCACATAGAATGCATCACATTCATTGCACTGTGTCCTGTAAATTACTTTTGTAGTGTTACAATCACCCCCTGCACTGGTTTTAATGATTTTCTTTAAATAAGGGCAATAAAAACTATCACCTTGCTGTATAAATTTACAAAATGTACAATTAGTTTCACATCTTTTAGTGCTTTTCTCATATGGTCTAGGTTTAAATTCAACAAAACTTCTAATGTTCCTGGCCTTCCTATAAACAAATGATGGGGATTCACCTAAGATGTTAATCAGAAAAGGGTTTCCTGTGACAATGTCCCAGTTTTCTTCAATAATATTTTTGATACTGTGATAACCCAAAGTGTATGTTAGGATGCAGCTATTTTTGCATTTGTTATTCTCTGTGGAATTACTTAACATTAGTGAGAGGCTATAAAAGTCAGATGTTAAAAAAACATCCTGGAACCCATTATAGAACTGTAAAGGACTGAAGCACCTTCACTCAACCTCCCCAGTAGAAAAATGTTAAGACAAAGCGGTATGCAACAGAGAACAGTCTTAGCTTTTTCAATCGTGCTGCATAGGGCAACTGTTTGAGGCCAGTAATCCTCTTGGTTAGGTACCTTTGTGGTCTCTCCAGCTGCTGGAGATGTCTAGCCAGGTACATTCCAATTGGTGCATTGTACTCAATAATGGGTCTGATGAGGGAAGAGTAGAGGGGCACCATTACATCCTTAGATCTTGATGCGAACCCTTTCGTGATCAGATGGGTCACATAGAAGGATTTTCTAACCACATTGGCAACATGGATATCAAAGGAAAGCTGACTATCTACTTGGGTCCCTAGATCCCTTATTTCTTCTTCAGATTTCAGGGGATTACCTCCTATGTTGTAGTTTGTGGGTACTCTGTTTTTCCAAAGGGGATTACTACACATTTTTTTGCATTTAGCTTGAGACCATGGCTTTGACACCATGCATCAGTCTCATTTAGGCCCTTCTGGAGGATCTCCATGTCGGCTGGAGACTCTATTATAGCACCCAGTTTGCAGTCGTCCGCAAATTTAGTCAGCCACAGCCCTTCTGTGCTTGCCTGTACTTCTGAGAAGTATATGCCAAACAGCTGTAACACTACAAAAGTATTTTACAGGACACAGTGCAATGAATGTGATGCATTCTATGTGGGCAAGACTGTAAATAAACTCAAGCGTAGGATTTCATGTCATCTGTCAGAAATCCGCTCTGGATGTAAAAATAATGCACTACCCGAACACCTTTCTCTTCATAAAAGACACATAAGTTTTAAGTTCCAGATCCTGGATCGCATAGACATGGGTGATCTTGAAGGAGACATCCCGAATATACTGGAGAAACATGAACTCGTGACAATTAAAGCTGAACTCTTTTAGGAAGCCTGGACTAAACTACTACTGTTCAATTAAAAGTGCACTGAAACTTAAAAAATTGCCACATTGTTTACATGACTAATTGTATTTTATTTTATTCTACCAGTTGGTTTTAAATACCATTTTAAATGAGTTGAATTTAAGTGTATATTTTGTTTCATCATCATACATACATTTTTTTCTTATTTTTATTTTTTTCTGGTTCTTTTTTCCACTTTATTCAAAAATATGTGTAATAACAATACTAATTATACAATTATATATATATTTAGAGATTGTTTTTAGGGTTCTTATACACAGACCTGAAGAAGTCTAGAAGGATGAAAGCGATCTTTGTTAACAATAGGTTATGAAAATAGAAATTGATTTTTACATGCAAAATGTATATGTATATATTTATATATAATTTTTGATTGCCAAATGAACTAAGGTTGATATATTTCCAGCCATGTAGTATATTGCCTTGGATAAAATCACAGACTTAATAATCTACTTAATAATCTGGTTAAATAAGAGGTACCACATCATTATAAATGTTATTTAAAGTACATAAGGGTTATATAATACTATGACAGCTTCTAAGTAGGGCAGGACCAGCTCGAATGTCACACTGATGGGGGAAGGGATGTGAATTTAACATGTGTACCAATAACACTTTGTTTTACAGCACAATAAACCACTCCCATGCCTGATAATATATATATATATATATATATATACATATATATATATATATATATATATATATAGATTTAGAAAGCTTGTGAGGAAATTTTTACTCTATTTTTGTTTTACCTGAATCACTTGTCTGTGTACTTAGTAAAGGATTTTCAACTAGAAACAGACTGCCTGCCTTGCTTGGATTACTTTTGAATACTTAGTAATGCTGTACAATTATATATTTTCTATTAATATATATTTTTTTGCCTTTACTTAAGACGAGTTTAAGTTTGCTACTTCTACTACTATTGTCTGATCTGATTAATATACAGTGATTAACTAGAAATATATGGACTGAAAATCTTCCACACAGAGAAGTTTCTTATACTGTTTTTTTTTTCTACATGGCAGAAGACACACATATTGCTGGCTCTCTCCTCAGGGGATGGGGAAATATATGTGCTCACTGGCATATCTTAGCATAACATCTAGGAACTGGTAGAGTACCCTGGATGCGGATGCCTGTGAGACCCACATGATGTCCCCAGTAGGTGTTTAGAAAGTACCTGTAGCTAGTATTCTTAAGGATACACTTACCTTTGTTTCCTCTGGGATGGGTTCCCCTCTGTTGGCTCTGGGTCTGAGGTGCGGGTGTCAAAGCTCGGTGAGTTGCTGAAGTATGTCCCTGTCCACCCTGTAATGCTCTACTATCTCCAGATCATGTAGCCCCTGAAAGGTTACCCTGTGTCTGAACACTGTTCTCCTCCTTAGTCTGGACTGGTTGTCAGCATCATCATCATCACCACCCTCAAGTTTGTAGCATGTAGAGACATAGCAAAGCAGCAGCAGCCCCAATCATTTTGTCAATTAAAATTCCCAAGCGTGTACTCCAGTAGTGCTGAGAATGTGGGAAAATCAAATTGAAGGGTGTTTGCATACTTTATACTGGTATGCTGCAGATGCTGCCTGTGGGATTGGCTATGATACATTCCACCTGCCAGCTACATTAGCGAGGGGTTTGAATGGGCCACTATGAGTGGCAGAGGCCTTATTAGTCATTTATAGTTGTTTGCCTTTTTCTGCTATTTCCTTTTTTTCCCATTTCCTCCAGTTTTAAGCCTTTAAAACTGTTACAGCTAGTGGGGACATTGCTGAGTAGAAAGCCCCCCCCCCCGTACGCAAACACGCTCAGCATTTCTGAGACCAGCTAAGCATAGCTAAGCAGCCTCAGACACACACCCTTGCTTAGCTGTGCTTACCTGGTTTCAGAAATGCTGATCGGTGCTTAGCGGTGCAGAAATCCACTTTGCTGGGCTGAATACTACTTAGAATTAAACTTCTGAGTAATGCTCAAACCAGTTAGGCACTGCTAAGCATTGCTCAGTTTTCATTTAAATCAATGTAATAATTGGACATTAATTACTCATTACTGACATATTATTAAGTGTATGTGTTTTACATTACATGACATCCCCCTATGTGCTTTGATTACATTACCTTGGGGTGTGACTGAACTGTATGGGACACTTGTGTTTACATGGGTGAGTTCACATCATATATCCACTGACACTGGAAATTTGGACCAGCTACACTGCCCTGGTTAACAAATATCAACTACTACATCATTACATGAAATAAAATTATTTAACAGTGCTTTCCCTTGTAAAAGCTGAATGGTTTATCTTAGTATTCGAACCGTGACCTATTGCATGCAAAGCCAGAACTCTAACCACCAAGATAAAGGAGCTGTCTAAAATTTCAACTATTCATTTCTATATAGCTCTTTCATGATACAAATACAGTAGGGAAAAATACAGCCATTTTAAATATATATATTAAAACCTGTCATTCTATTGACTTTCTAAGTTTGTAAGAGCAATATTTAAAAAGTATCCCTATTTCTGGCCTTTTGCCCCACTTTTACTATTGCATGTGTCCAGACTTGTAAGCTCCAATGTGTTTACACCAAGCATGACACACCCCCTTTTCATGTCAGCTGCCTCTTCTGCCTACACCACTGTATTATAGCCCCTACACAGTTAGGTACCTGCAGACATGGTGGCCCATTTTGCTATTCCGTAAACTTAGCTAATTTGCATACACCTCATAACCTATACCCTAGCTACAGCACTACACAAGAGCCTATGTCCTTAGCAACCACTGTTACCTGCCATTGTAGGAGTCTGCATGCTGGCCATATAATGGGGAATTTACTTTTAGCTTAAATAATCCCTTTTTAGTATTTTGATTTTATATTTTGTCAGATCCCATGCTTGCGCACCACTGCGCTCCACTTGCAGATAGCATATGTGCACGTAAAATTAACCTTTGATTTTTTTTGATATTTTGCATCAGTTTTACATGCCAATGGCCATAATTTTGGCATTTGGCATGCCTGATGCAACTAATACATACTTTACTTTGAGTTTTCAAGGTCCCATTTTTGTTTTGCCGTGTTGTACACAGACAGTTCCTGCATACATTTGTTATGCAGACACAGCTCCTACACAGATACCTGTCTGCTTCCTGGATTGGTAAATCACTTTATTTGCATGGTTTTTACCAGAAAATAAGGTGATTTACATCCTGCGATCATGTCCATGGTTGAACAGTGCTGGGAAGCTCATGCACTCCCCCACCACTGTTTCCTGGATCGCAAAGGCTCCGAACTCAGTGTTCGAGCTGTGGCACTATGCTTACATGGAGATTAGCCTCATGTAAGCTTTATTGAATTTCCCCCTTAGGCTACAATTCAACAAAATCCATACAGCTTGTACTAATTTCTCAATCCAGGTTGGTCAATTCTTGCAACAGCAAGAAAATGTGATTCATAGACAGGTATGGCTGCAATGAAAAAGACATCATCAGCTCATTACCATTTCTCTAAACTGAACAGTAGTACTGTCAGATTTAACCATGTTTGTTTTTTTCCAATGCAACCCGTGCACTGCTTTGGCAAAGAAAACACCCTAAACTCATCCACAGACACACACCTTCAGGCACGCTCCCTGATATCCCTCACACGTACTCAAATCAACTAATCCACAGATAGCCCCCCACTCTCAATCACACTCACAGAAACATTTACCCATACAGTCACATGCACAAACCAACACAAACACTCACATGCATCAAGACTCTGTATTCCCAACCTAACCCATTAGTGTGATCACCCAGGCAGAGACATATATATATATATATATATATATATATATATATATATATATATATCTACACACACACACACACACACACACATGCATACAGACATCCAGACAGACTTATTTATGTCCAAAATGACATGCACACACACTCACATACATATAGCTAGCCCTGGAACTTTTAGGAATGATTCTAAGGCAAATATAAGTGACACTCTGTCAAAATGTCATGTTCCCCTAAAGCCTGAGATCACCACTGACTAGGTGGACTTTTTCACAGAGACCCTGTACAATCATATTAATGGCTGCACAGAGACAACAGTACCTACCCAACATAAGTACCTACCCAGCAAAAGTACCTACCCAGAATAAGCACAGAACAAACTCAAAAAACAAGCTACCTTGGAAGAGTAAAAAGAAGACAATCAGGGTACAAGTTAGGAGGTACAATGCCCAGCAAGGTAAAAAATTCCTTCATCAATCTGAGCAAGCATCTCAGGGGGCTAATAAAGTCTACCAAAGCCACATATGAGGTAAAAATAGCATTCCAAACCAAAGACTATCATGATGCATTCTTTAGCTATGTTTGGAACCTCAAATGCAATACACACCAATATGCTGGACTAATTGCAAATGGAGCCACCTACACTGAACTAGAAGATATAGTAAATCTATTGGCCAACAAATTTAGCTCCAATTTTTAACCCTCCTTTCTGTCCAGACAGAATTTGGTTGAATAGGGTGCCTAATGGTGCTGCAAGTTTATGCCTGAGTTCATGTAGGATGCAGACTGGGATGTTATCGGGTCCCAGGGAGGCTGTATTCTTTGCTTTTGAGAAGGCAGTGATGACCTATTCCCTAGAGATATGAAGTGGGGGGCAGGTACTGGGGATGTCCTGCTTTATTGATAGGGGGACAGAGAGGAGAAGTTTTCGCTGAATCTGTCAGCCAGTAAATTGGCTATATCTACAGCATTTGTGTATGTGGTGTCCTTGACCACCAGTTCTGAAAAGATCTGAATGTTTCCTTTGAGATTGCGGACATATGAGAAGAAGGCCTTATGATCTGTCTCTAGTAGATGTGGCCAATTTGGACTCAAAGTTGGCTTTAGAGGATTTCACTAGTGCTCTTATTTACTTGTTCAGGCTAAGGAGAGATTACTTCCAATTGGGCACCTCCACCTTCTTGGTCCTGGACAGTAATTTTTTTCCTTTTATTATATAGTTTATTTATTTCAGATGTCCACCACATGAGTTTACTCTTCCTTGCGGAGGGTGATTTTGTCCTGTCAGGTATTCCTCATTCCATGCATCTATATAAATGCTCATATAGTACTTCGGTGTAGATTTGAACATTGGTGATAGTTCCTACAGTGGAGGAGGGGGCTGTGAGGCTGTTTATACCATCCCTCAGGAAGTTCTAATCAGCTTTGGAGAAGTTCTTTTGTTTGACCCTTGCTAGAGTGGGGTCAGGGAAGATGCTGACTTCAAAAGGGACTGCTTTTTGGTTGGATCTTACCAGGGAGAATGATACCATAGGAGTGCTGCAGTGGTTAATCATGTTGGTTGATATCAAGTCCAAGATATTATCACCTCTTGTGGGGTATCGACTAGCTGCTCCAAGGCATTTGCATGAGGAATCTCTGGGCATTTGTGTTCTGGCATGAGTAGTTTTTTCCAATCTATGGTTAGGTAATTAAAGTCACCCCGGATCAGGGTAAAGGGTTGAATATTGATAGATTTGAAGAGGTCCAGATAGGTGGAGTGGGCATCTTGAGTCAAATATGGGGGCCTGTAGCTAGCTATAATTTGAATAGGGGTCTTGTCAATGGTTAACTGAACCTGGAGTGTCTCCTGTGCCTCATACTGTTTGACCAGCCTGGAGGTATGTGTTTCTTTAATACATACTAAAACTCCACCTCCTTTGGCTTTGCTGCCCACATTTTTGGGTCTGAATGTATGATTGGATGAGTAACCAGGTAAGGCTGGGGTGCTCTCCACAGCTTTGAACCAGGTTTCTGTGACTGCACAAATGTCAACATCTTCCAGGGTTAAGAATGCTTGCAATTAGTGCTGTTTCATGTCTAGACTCCTAGCATTTAGCAGCATGACCCTTAATTTGCATTTTGTTGAAACTTTTATGTTGGTAGCATTGACCTCATGACTTTTCCTAGAAAAGGCACTATGGGGGAGGCAAGGGCCTTTACCAGAAGCCTGACGCCCAAGTGAGACAGATGCAGGCCATCTCTAGCAAAGCATCGTGGTCTGTTGATCATATCTTCCCAGGCTGTCATGTACTGGATTGAGACTGCAGGAGCACATTACAAACATAAAATTGAAATAAGTTGCTAGTCCTGTGCCATGCATTTTAAGTTGTTTCACAATAGCAATCCAGACTCTCTGCAAGCCAGCATCCTAGAATAAGGTAATTGTGGTGCTGGAAACTCTGAGTTTAGGAATAAACATTGTTTGTTATATAAAGAAAGTATTTATATTTTAAAATACAATACTTTAAGTCCTTGTGGACTTAATACTGAATGTTCATGGAAACGTTTGATATAATTGTTTTCTAAATATAATAGAAATACAGTATTTATGTTTGAGATATTAATTAATTAGTTAAGTGTTTTATAATTAATAGTAATGTTTGTATAAAATGGCACTGTTTTTCCTTACTGATGTACTCCTAGAAGGCATTTATTGCCGAAGCGCTAGAGACCTGACACGTTCTTGTTAATAAAGTGCAAGCTGGTGAATTTTTTTTTACTGGCTTTTTTGTCAAATTTTCATACTTTTAGGACTTTCGTGTTGTACTTCTGTCAGGTACTGGATCCCCTGGAATGACATCAGAAACTAAGCCAATAGTTAAAGTTAATCATTTTCTGTTTGTATTGAGGCATCATTCTGGGTGACGGTAGAATGTTGCTTAAGGCTAGGGACATACCTGCCTGGGACACATATTCAGTGAGCTCAATCATGTCTCTCTTCATATAGTCCAGGGAGGTACATCTCAAGTCATTCATGGCAACATGGACTATGACAGACTCATACCAGTACCTGTTGTTGAGAGACTTGAGTGTGTGTGTGTGTGATATGGTGGATTTTGGCACCTGGCATACAACTAACCATGACTTTCTCCTTATCCAGCCTGGTGAGAGGCACATCTGTGTGTCTAATATGCTGGGTTTATGGTTAGGCCTTAGTGGTTGTTGCGAGATACTGGTGTTGGACTATGCATGGGTGGTGGTGTGAGGGTTGTGAGTTTGTTTGGATTTGTTTTTGTTGAGAACCTCTGCATATGTGGGTGTGTGTTGTGTAGTTGTGGGTGGTGTTTGAGGTCTAGTGATTGTGTTGACAACCTTCTCAGTGCCAAATATACTGGCTTTTGAAATTGTGTTCCTAGGTGGTAGTAATAGGTGGTTGTCTTTGTACATGAGACAGTTGCTGCATTGCCTCAGGATGCTGGCAGGAGAAACCATAGGAAATTGTCCATCCATATTTGTCAGAATCTGAAGTGTTTAAACCAACACTAAGATGCTTAGAATAACACTTAAAATTTAAACAGGCTAAAAACAAGCAGTAATAAATGCAAAACCAAGGTGAAATGGTAGAGTGGGAGGAGGAAACACAAATAGTGTAAAAGCAGCTGAATAAAGGGAAAGGAGATAATTCGGTTGGCCTTCCCAAATGTTCTCTCTGTATTAGGTAGAATGAGCTAATGTCACTAGACTGGGAGGAGAAAATTTACACTAAAAATGTTTATCACCACAAAACAGCAGTGAGAATGCTTTTAACTGCAAACAAATCAGTTATATGATAAACTCCTTGGCAGAAAATCAGAAAAACAAACAGATGCTTAACAAAAGCTTTACAAATAGTGTGAGAGTAACAAAAGTGATTTAACACAGTGCAACAGTGCAGATTAGTTTTAAAATACATAAAAATAGTGGAAATAGTGGGCACAAAAAAAGTAAAATAAATTGTTAGAATAAACAATAAACTAAGAATAAACTGTATTATGCCCTGTTGGTCTCACAAAGTTTATGGCATTTAGCCATAGCCAGACTCAAGATAGCAGGTGCATTTAGCCTCATTCTGTAGCTGTTCATGTAGTGATGTTTTCATTGTTTTGAAATATTTGAGTGTTAAATTATTTATTTACTTTTCCTCCACTGCAGTTTTGAATTTTGTTCGGGCTAATAAATGAGAAAGTAGTTCAGTTTCTTAAGGAGTAACTTTGTTCCCCAGTGAAAAGATTTTTTTTTTTAGTGGAGGGAATAACCTGATTGAAGAACTGTAACTATTAATGTGCTGAGGAGAAGAGTGTTTGTAATAAACTACTTAGATTGTACAATGGTGAATGCATGAATGGGTCAATAGGAGAAATATTCAGACTTTGTTTTCTTTTATTTGTAATGTATGCTTGTATTTGTTTGGGTTAAGTTTAGTTATGGCAGTGACAATTTATATTCCAGTTTTGGTAGCAAAATATTTCGCCAAGGATGTTTGTGCAATTGGTGATAATAGGTGGGTGATTATATAACAAAGTTTTAGTTGAGAAGTTATTTTAGTAGCAATGTTCTCAGTCTGAATGAAAACGTTCAGAGGCATATACAGTGAAGTCTGGGTACCTTTGCTGCATATAATGTGTTGGGAATTAGATTACCTCTGGAGTCCTAGATGGTTAGAGGTGGGCCTGTGGCAAGTCTTTGGGGTGTTGCAAAAACATGCTATTTGTTTTCTAATGATTCAGAAAGAGCTTATTACATACTAGCCTATTAGATGTTTTTGTGAAAGATGCTTGGAGATAAGGTTGGAGTTTATGAGGAGTTTTGTATGGGTCAGTCAGTAGTAAGTCATCATCTTGTAAGCTGGAAAGTACTTGATGTAGAATCATGTTAACAAAAAAGACAATTTAATGTGTGGAAACTTTAGAAATACGCACATGAAAAAGTAAGATGTTTACTGGAACTCTTTTCTTGCTTTTTTAATGCAGAATAATATGTTGCTGAATGATGATGTAACTTGAAAACGCCTACTTATGTAATTTCACAAAGTTTATTGATATTAAAATACTGATGTTAAAAAATACAGGATGGAATAAGGACAGGTTATTTTTCTTTAGTGAAGGACTTCAGGCATTAATGAGCACTGGTGGCAAGCCAAGCCAATTAATTAAACAGTATGTGATTATTTTATTATCTTGCAGAGATATAATTAAACACAAGTGCTATTTTACAAATGTTCTGATAAACATTGCAGACAACCAAACACTAATTTATATGTGGTAAAACATCAATAGACTAACTCGAGCCCACCAGCTATATCCTTGTATTCTTATTTCATTTCTTCAGGCTCTGTATTTTTCTTAACAAGTTTTTTTTTTTTTTTACTTCTCATCTTTTTAATCTTTGAGTTAAACCAGTTGCCTTAAGAACCCAAAGCTAAAACTAAACAGGAGATAGAAAGGTTCAGAATCGATGACTGATGCTGTTCACTTAGAAAGTTGATAGCACGACATTCTTTTATTGTTGTTAAATGTACATTATTGGGAAGAGTAACACATCTGAAGCTATTTTATGTATTGCAATGCCACTTATTTGCCAAAGGAAAAAGCAGACACATGAAGTAAAAATCAGAGACCTAACTAAACAATTTTTTTGATTATTCCTAGTAATATGGTTTAATTCTAGATCTCGCAAATCAGGAATTTATCCTTTCATAAGGTCATGGGCACAAGTTACTTCTCGTAACTAGTGTACCTTATAACCACATGGCAACGGTTTCATTAACTTACATTTGCTTGAAAACGTTTCCTACCACAACAAAGATGTAGCATTTTCAGTATTATAACTGCATGCTAACAGTCCATTGGTGAAATTATATATTAACTTTGTTTTAACTTCGGTATGTAGTTCTGAGACAAGTGGTTCTTTCATTTTTTGAGTAGTAGTTAGCATTCCGTGATCCCACACAAATGTTCTTTTATTCTTAAGTATTTGTTGGAACTTCAGGTTTCCAGTGCTTCTCATTTATTTGTACATTGCAATGGTTGCTCAAGTTCTAGTGTGTCACTTTTGGCACATTACTGTGTATCTTAGACTATAAGCCCACAGCCAAAGGTACATAGTCAACCTCAATGTGTACAACTTCTTATCTTTTACATTATATAATCTAATTTAAAGCCTGTTGCACATACAGATCATCTGAATTGGTCAAGATATACTAATTACTTTATATATTTTGTGAACCATTTCATATGCATTCCACTGTCTTGAGATGCCATTATCAACATTTCCTCTTTCAGTTTAAGTTTGTCAGATCTTGATCAATGTTGCTTTTCTGCAAGTTCTATACATTTGTCCCTATTATTATAAACATTAAATTTTCTCTTTAGTCTTCTACATCTAATTTTTATTCTTATATTTTTCATTTTGCTATCTTGCATGCTCTTTTAATCTTATCTGTTGACCATTTTAGCTGAATTTCCTTTTATACCCCCTCCTGAAATCTCTGTAAATCTAAGGATGGATGTCATCACATTTTCTTCATATTTAAAACCTTTACTGTGATTGGATCTGATGATGTCAGCAGATATATGAATGCATTCTATAACAACATGTTTACACATATAACTGATTTTGAGGAAGCATGCACTTCTGCCTGTCTGCACTGAATTTTATACATCAAGTGATATAAATTAAAGCAGTTTTATTTTTTCTTTCTATCTTTATGATTTTATATTTTTTGTGGATAGGTAATCACACAAAATCTATATGGCATAACAGGGAAAGCAAGTTTTATTTATAGCTTGTACATCGTTCCTAGATGTCAAAGTGGTTTTCATTATTAGCTTCAGTCTTATGTTATTCCAGTGGTCCTTCTGTTTCTAGATAGTTATGCACTTCTATTGTTCCAGTTTTTATATTATTTCTTCTTCACAGGGGGACATCACTTCATGCATCCGTTTTCCTGCTAAAAATGTTTTTACACATTTAAAAAAACAAATATCATACTTTTATCATCTGAAAAAGTTTGCAATTCTTGAACTATGCTTTCAGTTGATCATCATATGAGCTATGCATTTTTAAATCTTTCACAAAAACAAGACAGAATGTCCCATGACTGTTGTTTTCTTGGATTCAAGCTGTATGCCTATTCTAAGGCAAAACAAACAGCAGCAGTGATATTTATGCATTTATACATGCATGTATGTATGTATCTATGGCCAGCATTGATCCCACTCTACCATAGTGCTGCCCATTTCTAGTTGGCCACACCCCTTCCCATTGGCCCCACCCATTCAGCTGTCTCCTGCAGCCCCCCTTTAATTTGAAGTCACCAGCTGCCACAGCCCCAACCCTTAATTTTTATACTGCCTTTGGTGCTTTTACATCCCTAATAGTCTAGTGTGTCTCCCACTCCCCAATCTTTGTATGGCTGCCAATGCTATTATGTCAATATTCTCTGGTGTCCAGCAGTTCATACATCCCAATACCCACTGTGCTGTCAGTGTCGTTAAGGCACTTGATTTAAGAGAATTCCGTAGCGTCCTGTGGACCCCCCCCCATTCCAATCTCCACTGTGCTGTCAGTGTTGTTAAGGCACTTGATTTAAGTGTATTCCCTAATGTGTAATGGCCCCCTCCGCCCAGATCTTCATAGCAGTGCCATAGCTGGCAATTGAACACAGTATCTCTTGTGTACAGATTTTTTTGCAGAATGTCCATATTTTAGCTTCATATTTTTGGTCTTTTCCTCATAAAATTTGTGGTTTTCTGGCAAATCACTGAAGAGTGAAGTCAGTAAATAATGACAGACATATGAGTTTCAGACTTCATATTCTTCAGAAAATGCATGCTAACACAAAACATGTTATTCTATGACCTTTCTAAATGTATATTTATATAAGTTTGAATATGGGTGTGTGTTTTCTAGTATTGATGGGCATATAAATAAGCTAAGAACCACCAAGTTATAAAAGATAGAGCGAGATAATGCATACTACCTCAAAGGAGTGGCTTATCCTAGGCCACCGCCCTCACAGCAGTGGAACAACATGATTTGACCAGATGAGAGTGAGAGGGAGGAACCAACATCTGACACAGATGATACTAGCAACATTAGATGCAATTACGCCAATGCTGTTAGTAACTCAAGTGAGGAACTGGATAATGACCCCCGGTGAAGTAAATGCCTGAGAAATCAGAAAAACTCTAATATGAATGGTCAGAATCAATGTTTAGATCAACATTCTTCCCAAAATTTTCCAGTGGAGAGAGGATGAGATTATCAGACCAACAAGATGAATAGGAACCAGAGGAGGAACCGCCGAGGTCGGGGTCAACCAAGGAGATATTAAATTATGAAGGATATGACACTGATGAGAACAGTGAAGATGAGATGTTAAATACATGCACCGTGATAACAAATGCTCAAGGAGACTTTAATATATTTAATTATTCCAGTTTTAGAGTTGATACTTCCTTGGCAAACCTACTGGCTAGAGGTATGTCTTTTGTACCTGCTCAATGAGCAGACATCGCTAGAACATTAATAGACTTGAAACTGTTTATAAGTAAACTAAATTTGAGCTTGTTATTTAAAAATCAAGATTTTAACTAAGTTGAATTTAAAATGTCAAGTGTATTTAACCCACAATTGAATCCTGTTTTAACAGTCTTTGAACATATTTGTCAACTTGATATTAGAAGCTTGTTTGATAGCCAGAGTAAAAGATTGAATGGTTGCTTAAATTTTAGGAAGGAAGACTGGGAAACTTTGGAAAGGTTGAAAAATTTTGGGGTCCGAGTGATGAAACCTGATAAAGGGGGAGGGCTGGTATTCATGGACAAAGATAAGTATACTAAACATATGTAAGAAATGTTAAATTCTGGTAATTATTCAAGGGTGACTTTAAACGAATTAAACAAGGCATATCAGAGAATTAAGCTCTACTTAAATGATTTATTTATTGAAGCTAGAATTAACATTGATCTGTTTAATTATTTAACTATGCTAGCCCCTCAGGTTCCTGTGATTTTCGGAACTCCAAAGATCCACAAGGACCTACAAAATCCACCCTTATGTCCTATAGTGGATGGTAGGAATTCCATTATGTATGCTATGACAAAATATGTGGACACTTTATAAAAAGGTTTGTAGAGCAGGAAGAACAAATATGCAAAGAATCTTGGTCATTTTTAGTGAACATCAATAATTTGAGTTATAATGAAACCTTTAACTTCTTAAAAATAGATGTTAAAAATCTTTATACAGCCATTCCCCAGGATTTAGGTATTGGGTGGGTATGTAGTTTAATGAGAACAAAAGGGGCAAGTAATTATGAGATTGCCTTAGTTCAAGAATTGTTAGATATTATTCTTTCAAATAATTGTTTTCTGTTTGATGGAAATTATTTTTTACAAAATACAGGGGTAGCCATGGGCTCACACTGTGGGGCAAGCTTTGCTAATTTAGTCATGGCATACTGGGAATGGGAGTTTGTGTTCAGAAATAACCTGTTTAGTGTGTTGATACATTACTACTCACGTTATTTGGGTGATATTTTTATCATATTTAAAGGGAATGCTGACCAGACAATGGAACTCCTCAATTATTTTAATAATACCACCCAGTTCCTGCTATTTAGCCATACATATCATACTGATCGGATCCCTCATTTAGACGTAGATTTGTATAAAGATAGAGTGAGTAAAAGTTATAAAGCTCAAAAAGTGTCATCTATCTTGCTAATTGTAAGTCCTGCCCGTATTTTTATATAGGAACGACTGACCGTAAACTAAAAGAATGGGTTTATGAACATCTATACAGCATTAGAAAGGGGAAAATGATGAATGCACTAGCAAAACATGTATCTACATTTCCAGAACAGTTTTGTATTTAAAATAATAGATCAAGTGGATTTTGATATAAGGGGAGGACCAACATCATTAAAACTTGAACAATAAGAATTATTTTGGCAGATAAGGCTGAACGCTTATAGTCAATCAGGTCTTAATGATGCAAGCTTTATAGCTTGCTTATTAAAAATAAGGAGCTTGCTAAGATAGAAATTTGAGTTTAATTTTTATTCGTATTTTTCTGGTTATACAAGTTTTTTTTATAGTTTTAAATTTAAAAGTTATACTGCAGTGATGTTTTTCATATGTGTATATTACATACAGGTTGAGTTTGCATGAATTATATGGAAACTATGTGATGTAATTTTACCATTTATTGGGACATTTGGTGGACTTTTTTGGTCTGAAGAAGTTTTGGTCAATGAACTAAGATGAAAGCGCTAACTGTATTGGATTAAATTGTGTTTTGCTAACTTACTTGCTGTTGCTTTTTACTTTGTGGAAGTATTATTTCTAAATTGTGGGAAAACAAATGTTATCTCTGAATGGAAGATCTCCCAGTCATGTTGTGACATTATCCATTACCACCTCTACACTAAGATGAGTGTTCATGGACACTGAAATGCATTGAAAAAGTGCCGAGTGCAGAGGGCATGTTATATGCGCATGCACTACTTAAACACGCCCCCTGCACTCAGTAGACTCCGTGTCCGCTTAGCCTTAGCATTAGCATGCCTTCATGAATATGCAAGGTGCACTGCTGTTAAACCAGTGTCTGTGGACACTGAAATACCAAGAAGATCCTGAAATAAATGCAGAGGGTGTGTGACACCGTGCATTGTCAAAGTGCCATACGCCACTTTGCAAATGCATTCAGTGTCTGCAGACACTGAAAACAGCTATCCCAATAGAAAGCAATGCAGGGTGTGTGTGATAAGTACTGTCACACACCCCCTGCATTGTGAAAGAGCAGTATGGCCATACCCTTCAACAGTACAGGTTTTTGCAAAATGTCCAGATGCCTGCCTCACATACCTCTCAACCTCCTAGAGCAAGAGACCTATACAAAGCCATAAATAATGGGAGGACAAAGGCCCAAAAATAGGGACACTTTGTAAATATTGCTCATACAAACTTGTAAATTTGATAGAATAACAGGTTTTGCATTAGCAGAGATTTTCTGAAGAGTATGAAGTCTGAAACTCAAATGCCTGTCATTATGTTCTGACTTAAACCCTGAGTGATTTAACAATGCTTTGGTAGAAAACCACAGTCATATGAGAAATGGACCAAAAATATCAGGCAATAAGCTGGACATTCTGCAAAAATCTGTACAGTTGAGAGGTATGCTGCATCATATTTCTGGTGTGTTCCCCCAAACATCTGTCCCTACCTGCAAATAGCAGAGGATGTTAGTCATTAAATAATGACAAACATTTGATTTTAAGACTCAACATCTGTCTGAAAATTCATGCTAATGCAAAATCTAGTATTCTAACAACTTTCTAAGTTTGTAAGAGCAATAATTAAAATCTGTCCTTATGTGTACCGTTACAATTAGCCTTACTGTGACTGACAAGGAGTATTGATACATGTAAATAAAGTGGGTTTATAATATTAAAGTCCTTTTTTTATTTTCCAGTCTAAGGTATGTTTAAGCATAGCTGAGCGGGTTTGCTTGTTAGGGCCCTCTGCTCAGCATTGCTTAAACATTTCATAGCAGCTAAATAAAAATTTATAGCTCAAATCTCAACAGCAAGATAGCATAGTGGTTAGAGTCCTGGCTTTTTATGCAGGTGATCATGGTTTGATTACCAAAACAGGCACTTTATTTTTACATGGGAAAGCATTGTTAAAATTATTTTTTAATGTTAAATTGTGTAGTAATTGAGATTTGTTACCCAGAGTGGTGTAGCAGGTCCACAATGTTAGTGTGACTGCATATAACATGTGAAATCACCTATGTAAACACAAGTGTCCCATACAGTATAGTCACATCCCAAGATAATATAATGAAAGTACATAGGGGGTTGTCATGTAAAATAAATCATATACAGTTAATAATATGTCATTAATGATGAATTAATCTATAGTCCTGATATTTTTTTAAATGAAAACTGAGCAATGCTAAGTAGTGCTCAGCTATGCTTAGCCAGTGTAAGGCTTGCTTAAATGTAAATGCTAAGCAGCAGTTAGCTCAGCTAAGTGGATTTACGCACTGTTAATCAGTGCTCAACATTTACTCCTTTAAGCACTGTTCAACTCGGCTTACTGGATTTGCGCACCACTTAGCTAAGCTTAGCATTTTCAGAATGGTCCAATGACAGCAAAGGGCAGGAATATGGCTTTATTTAAACTGCACAGATGGGACTACAGCCAGAACCTATTGTAGTTGATCTGTTCAGGTACTATGTTGGGTGTTGGTGAAGGAGCGGGCTTTCAGGTGCAGTGCAGGGGCGTTCAGGAGTCCAGGGTCATGGCTAGACTCCTTGTATAAAACCATGATGAGAGGCTGCTGCAAGGCCAGTAGCAGGGCTCACAATACAAAGTGGAGGCCTGGGACCATCTCGCTAGTGCTACTGGCATCCTCTGAACTGGTGAGCAGGTACAGTATCATTATGCTGACCTAAAGCGGAGGAAGGGAGCATTCTTGGTCCAGTAGATCCAAGATGCAAGGACACAGAATGCTCCAGCAGTGTGTAAGTATCAGTATCAAGTAGTTTGTACCAAAGTCTATCCTGAGTATTTGATAGACAAGTACGCTTAATGTTTGTTTTTGTCCCCTACAGCTGCAGCAGAGAAGGCTAGCAACATTGAAGCCCATGCCAACAGACTGTTAAGGCTGCACCGACAGGCTGAGTTCAAATCTGTCTTGCAGTGTATAATGCAAATAACTAAGTAGGAGTACATTGTTTACTTCCAGTAGGTATACTGTTACTGTGTTAACTGAATAAATAAAGTTTGTCCTACTAATATTGATTTACATGATATGTAGTAGTAAAGCATTGTGTCATGTCCCTGTAATAAAGTTCCATACCACAAACTATTGTGCTTTCTCTGGTATGTTGTTGTAGAAATAGAATGTATACAGCTTCTCCATAGCAATTATAGCTTTGACAGCATGCATTAACTGAGGTTGTTTGGAGAAACAGCTGTTAAGAAAAACTGTAGATTGTGAAGCTGTAAAACAAGATATAAATGAAATCTGAAATATATACTGCACCAAGCTCTGAACCCTGAATAGTAATGTGTAATGTATCACAGTGTGTCCCAGGCAGTATTGTCGTGTGTTAACTTTTGCTTTCCAGATTGTATTATTTCAAAGGATTAATGCACAGGTGCTGCAGTAGCGTTGTCACCTCACAGTAAGATGCTGTCCGGTTTGATTCTCAGCTAGAGCGTCTTCTGCGTGGAGACATGCGTGAATGGGTGTACCTTCATTGAAGGTTGTGCATCACGCCTGGCAAGCCGGTATGTAAAAATCAACTGCCAATCATTAGCGGACCAGCGTTCCGCTGTGGCGACCCCTAACCAGGCAAAAGCCGAAAGACACATACACTAACTATCTGTCATGCATGCATCTCAGATTTACAGCATCAGACTGTCTAAACAAGAGAGTATTAGGCAGAAACCAGTCAAACAAGAAACAGTAATTCCCCAGTAGCTCAGTCTGATGCAAAATTGATTAGTTGTTAATTTTTCACACCCAGACACGGTTCAAATCCAGGAAGTGGTAGTAAGATGTGTGCATATATACACACAATAAATCGGGAATAAATGTGGAAACTTTCAGGTATTGTTAACATATATTTTCTCCACAGGTTTTGCAGTTAAAGAAATGTTGGTAGTAGCTGTATGAAAGGTATACTAATACATAGTGTACAACTCTCCCACTGTCCAACTCCATGCCTGCAAATGACAGCAGAATAGGTACATACAGCATGCATTATCCCCGATACATGTATCTCAAGTGTCATGCTTTCACAGCTAGTGGTCACTACTGCCAATAACCTTGGACACAGATAGGAAACCAGGTAAAGTATGCCAGTAGCACACTCACATAATAGCAGTGCAGGGTACCCATTTTGTGCCAGATATGTTACCCTGACAAGTACAAGTCCCCTCTAGTCATGTACCCAGAGTTGTCACAGTTTGCCCCATACCATTCCAGGTTGACAGTTTAACAGGCATGTTTGTGCTACAGAAGCTATGGGCCATAGGTAAATTTAAAGTGAGGGCAGACCTGAAGAGTATTGAGCAGTACTGTTGTAAAAAATAGTAGCCTAAACAGTTGTTAATGTAATTTTTGTCTCTCCCCCCACACTTTATCTGCATCGATAATTATTCATATACTACAGGTTTATTGTTCTCAATACCTAATTTTGGGACTTGTGTCCTATTATTGTTGACAGATTTGATTTGGTTGCATGTTAACATACCTTGTTCAAATACCATTGTTGGTGGCCTGTTAACATCAGTGTTACTGGCATGCTGTTACAATGCATACTGTTGTTCCATTTATGCACGTGTTCTGTTTGCTATGCAAATGTTTCATATCTGTTGTATGGGGTTAATTGGAACACCCATGCATGCTGTTATAACTAATTTTGAAATGTTTTGTTCATGACTAACCAATATATATTATAAAACCTCATCACCATAGCACTTTTCAGAAGGCAGATCCTGGCAGATCCACCTGTCCCACCTCATCTAGCCATGGCACCATGCCAAAGCACATCTGGGACCCAACTTGGAACTGCCTCCTCTGCTGGTCCTGCACCACCTTTGGTTGAAACTGCCTCAGGGGACAGAGCCCATCCTCCCCCTGGGTGTAGGCACAGAGAGGAGACCATCACCTGCCGCCAGTTCTGGAGTATGGTGAGTAGCGTAATCCGCATGGAGTTTGATGGATGGCTGTTGCAGATGGACGGTCGCCTGGTGCACCTCGAGAGGCAGGCTGCCCATCCTGTCCAGCCCCCAGTACAGCCACCTTTAGGGCCATGAAGGTGCAGTGGTGACTGCCCATGGGTGGGGACCTCAGTCCCACTGTATCCATTTGGGGGTTCATGGGCTTTGGATTCCCAAACACCCTCCCTGTCAAAGGTGTTTACCCCTTCATGTGTCATATAACTCCCCTGTCTGCTGTCTTATCTGTCTTGTCTCTCTGCAAATGCAACCTATCCTACCCAACATACCTCCCCAAACATACCTACAGCCCTTCCCCAATATCCCACTCTAACCTTAAAAAAGGGCATCTGTCCTGCAAAAAAAATCATTGCCCCATACATTAGCTTTACATTTTGCCCCATGTACAGTGAAATTATTCAATTAACCCAAACATTTTTCTACAAATGTCTGTCACCAACACCCCTCCATGTGGGATGTGAGGCTGTAAATTCCAAATCCTACACATTATTCACAGCTGTTGCTGTAGAAGAAATGTAGAGCTATGGTCCTTTCCTACACCCATCCTGCACATACCTAGCTAGTTTTCCTAGCATTTTACCCCTTCTTGCCCCATTTCACCACTTTCCTATCAGCCTTTTTTCTTTTCTTTAATTAAAATAAGTGCAGGTGTAAGCGGGAGTAAGCGCTGCTAAGCAAAGCTAAGAGGACTTAAACATCTGTTAGCATCT